>NC_072468.1:450000-470000 GCF_027596085.1 Anoplopoma fimbria | reverse complement strand
CAGAATAAAGAGCCTTTGTCAGGACTTATCAAACTCACCTCTTCCGTCTGTCTCATCTCTAGACCAAACTTTTAGGACCTACTCATTCATTGTTTGTTGTCCACTTTGTATTCCCTTGAACTTTGAAACACCACTCAAACAGGGTTCAGAGGAAAGCCATTGTTACAACATTTTCAAGTACCCGTTTCCGCTTCTTGGAGATTGTTCCATAATCAAAATTCAAGCCATATTGTTTTCACTTCATTTTTCTGATGTACCCACTGACCCAGAGTTCCTGTCTGGAGGTGGATGTTATATTTACCCTACCCCATTGACTCAACACAAGACAAGGTGGTGTTAAAACAAAGACAAAACCACAAGCTCATTTGAGGCTGTTACTCTGTGCTGTTATCCGCTCTGCTCTGCTTTCTTACCCTAGAGCCTGGAGCCAGATAACAGCCAACAGCAACGCTCGTACACATGAGTGTGTACACACACCCCAGACACACAAACGGGAACAGTTCAGGAAACTCCTGCTTGGTTATGGGAACATGACAGAGCTCTTTCCATGTTATGTAAATTATGGCATACAACATTGTACTGTACTTTCCTGTATGCCATATATCATTACTCAGGGAAATGCTGGTTGAGTCTTGACAGATTAGACCATGTAAATCCTCCAGGGGCATCTTCAGAGGATCATCGTGAAGAAATACGTACACAGAATGGCCCACGTATTGTGTTCAAGTGCATTAAACTAACACTAATCAGATGCAGTGGTTATACCAGGTACCACCTTGTGGCAAAACAAAGAACAACACCTCCACAAACATGAAAGTGGGGACATTTCTAAGAGTAAAGCATTTCTTAGAGGTACATTTTAGTTTTTTGGCATTTGCAGCCCTGCAGGAAACTTTTGTGAACATGGTTCGTGAACACAGTCGTGCTTACTGAGCTAGTTCTGCAGTCCAAATAGACTAATGTGACCGACTTTAATTTCAAGTCAAGTAAAGTCAAGTTTATCTATATAGCCAACAAAAATCAGAAGCTGGCCTAGAGGGCTTAAAAATCTAACCATCATAAGACTTGGACTAAATAAAGTTTTCTGTTACCTGATTATCTGATTTGAGCTTCTCTTCTGCCATCAGATTCCTGCGGACATCGTGGAAGAGGTGGATCGGTCAGAGATGATTCCTCATGAAGTCTATGGAGCTCATTTTGTGAGCTGGAGTGACTCCATCTTCTCTGGTCTGAGACCTGGAGCCGTCTAACAGTGAACACAAAGAGAGCCGGAGCCACAGCGCACACAGAGAGGCAGCCCGCTGCACACAACCATTGGGTGGAGGAGGTCGACAAAGAAAGACCCGCGACCACTTTAAATTACTAACTGGGGATATTAAAACCACATTACATTACATTACATTACAGTCATTTAGCTGACGCTTTTATCCAAAGCGACTTACAGGAAGTGTAACCACGCTGGTACAATGAAATCCAACCAGGAGCGAAGTAATGGATGTCTGCCTCCTAAGAAGCGTGAGATCCTGGCTCTAGAGCAGAGGCCAGTGGTGGTAGCCACAGCAACACCTCCAGCTGCAGTGGTCAACGATAGTCCCCACACAGAGAACCTAGCATGGCTGGCAAGTGTAGCCAGTGAACGCTGCAAATCCAGGGACGCAGAGAGCCCAAGATGTCCCATCTCCTCCACTTCCTCCCCTTCTCCCTCCCATTCTATCCCTTCCTCGACCACTCCTCTGTCCGCGGTGCCCCTGGCCTCTCTGCCTACAGTTTACCCCACAGCCCTTCCCCAGCAGGCCGGGACTATCCAGTTTGCTCAGCTGGGACCTAACGTTCAGTTCATCAGCTCGGGGCCCTATGCTGGCTACATCTCGTCTCACATCATCTCCACCAACGCTGGTTCTGCACATAACCACTCCGCCATAGTACAGCGTCCCCAGCTGGACGGTTACACCACTGCCCTCATCTCCCCCAACGCTAAAGGGGAGCAGCAGTTTCATATAGGCCTCTCTCCCTCAGAACTGGCTCCTGTGTCGCTTCCTAGCTCTCCCCAAGTCACCAGCCAGTACATTCACTTGGACAGCAGAACACCGCTGGCTGTAAGCGGAAACGCCGTCACTTCATCCACGGCCCACCTCCAGCTCCACCCTCACACGGCCGTCCTCCCTCAAACGCTCACACTCGCTCCCTCCCAGCTTTTAGTGCAGTATGCAGATGGTTCAGTTGGAAAGAAACCAGAGGGGCATGCCAAGGGTGTGCTGAATGGTGAATTAGAGTTGGTCAAACATACTAAACATCCCGGTCATCAAGTGAACCATCAGCAGGTCCAGAGCTATGAGGCCAGACATATCCTCCTGCCCGCTGACTACGGCCAAAACCATTCAGGACTCCAGACCTCCTTGGTGCTGTTGGCCCAGCCCAACCATGGATCTGAACGTGAAACTGGCTCAAATAAGTTCTCGTTTGTCCAGACTGAGAAAGGAGGCATCTGTTTGGGGAAACCAGTGTCCAGATCATCCTCATTCACCTCCCTCTCTTCCTCAGATGTGATTAAGTCCGTTGCTCCTCATACAGTCATCCAGACCACTCTGCCCCATGAGGAGCTGCCAGCCAGTCTCTATACCTCCACACAGCCACCCATCATTGGCTACATCACCAGTTCAAATCAGCACGCTGTCAGCTACCATGCGGCACTGCCTCAGCACCTGGTGATCCCCAGTGGCCAGTCCCTCTTCATTCCAGTCAGTGGCACCAATAACGGCACAGAAATCGAGGTCAGTCGTACTGTCAGCACCCTGACTGCTACGACTACCCCTCAAATATCCACCGCCATGCCGCACGCCTATCTGGCCACAGCCCTGTCTAAGTGTGAGGCGCTCGGGCCAGATGGAAATCAAACCCCCCATGCCGTCGCTCAGGCACCAGCGATGCCAGTCCTGCCCTCAAACCCGGCTCCTGCAGCGGTGGCAGCTCCCTCCCCAACTCCTGCTCATGTCCCCAGTCCCGCCCCTGTTTCCATCCAAGCCTCCCACTCCATCTCCCCTCCCTCCTCCCCTGTGGCGCTTCCTCCATTCTTCATGCGAGGATCCATCATCCAGCTGGCGGACGGGGAGCTGAAGCGCGTGGAGGACCTGAAGACGGAGGACTTCATTCAGAGTGCTGAGATTAGTAGTGAGCTGAAGATTGATTCCAGCACTGTTGAGCGTATTGACAGTGGACAGAGTCCTAATGCTGTGGTCATACAGTTTTCTGTGGGAGAGCTCAAAGCCCAGGTAAGTTATTCCACATTCATCACTCTTGTATGATTCATCAAAAAAAAATGTGAGCTACTTCGTATCAGTCTGTGGTGCCAGAGATAGCATAAAAAAAGCCACTGTGGCAGATAGGAATACACACATAAATAAATAGTCCCCAGAATTCTGTATTCTATCTAAATGTAATGGTAGTGATAAGAAAATGTAAACAGGGATCCACTAGTGATGTGCTCACTATGGTCATCAATTTAGCCGTCAGCTGCAAACTAAAAATCCATGTAATTAATCTCCGATGCAGTACTGAGAGAATTGAGAACAATCCTCTTTCTCATCATTATTTTCACATCATAATGTTCCAACCTACCGGTTGTTTCACATCTCTACCAAAGCTCCTCCTTCTTGTGTACCAGATGCCAAAATGTAACATTTAATTGTGCAGACCTGGGCTTTTGAAAGGCAAAAAGCCATTACTTTTACACATGAATAAAACCAGAAATGTTACAGCCCCCATGTCTGTAAATGGTTGCTCCGATCCAACTTTTTCAGTTCAAATACAGATGCGAGATCTGGGCTTTGGGTATCAACTGATGGATTTACTGAATTCTTTTTCTTTATTTGGCTTGGTTTCGAGCCCCCATTCACAGTGCACCATGCTAACCAATGCACCACTGTGCCCAATATAACAGGAATTCCAGCAGGTGTAAACCTTTTAAATGCAACAAAAAAATGGTCAAAACTTACACAGTCAGTCCTACCTTCTGGACTAAAGGTGACCTCATTCAAAAATGTCCTCAAACATGTCGTTGGCATTTCTGTACAGCAATGTGATTTTTTCACAGACATATATTTATCACTATTGATACTGATATATCTGTGATAAACCAAGGTTTTATTAGCTTGGCCAATAATTAATGAATGGTTAACAGAGTCTCATGATACAAAAAACTGATCAACAAACTGGAGCCATGCAACAGAATTATTTCCAAGATGCATAATCCCATGCAAATGTGGCGCATAGGTTCTTTAAACAGATGTGTTTCTTTCATAAATCCTCTCCAAATATTTCAGTCTGTATCCAGCTAAAAGCTAACAGTGTCTGTTGTGCATGTGCTCATCTCCAGGTGTGTGTGGAGGTGCTGGTGGAGTATCCCTTCTTTGTATTTGGCCAGGGCTGGTCATCCTGCTGCCCAGACAAGACCACCCAGCTGTTTGAGCTGTCCTGCGCTAAGCTGTGTGTGGGTGACGTGTGCGTGTCGCTGACCCTCCGCAGCTTGAGGACCACTTCAGTAACAGACAGCCAGTCTTTGGGGACCAAACTGAAGACCGGTCACTTCTCTGACTCCTGTCACAGTTTGGATGCCACCGTAACAATTAGTACCGGTCAAAACACTGCAGGCAGAAATAGTGGCCTCCTCATGAAGGCTTCCAGTGCAGACAGGCTGGAGAGGGAGCAGGTTACAGGACCAGGACCAGAGGAGGGGCTCTACGGAGCTGGACCAATGCTTGCAGTCTCTGGGACTGTAGAAGTGAGACAAGGATCAGTGAAAACAGACATGCCTGCTCTTACCAAAATTCAATGCGGTGATCCAGAGAGACCTACAGTCCGCAAGAGACGCTGGTCAGCTCCAGAGCGTGACCAGACTGAACGAGCTGAGGAGGAGCCTCCTCTGACTCTACCCAAACCTTCCTTCATCCCTCAGGAGGTTAAAATCAGCATAGAGGGCCACTCCAGTACTGGGAGTGAAAGGTGTTTGAATAAAAGAATAAACTGTTGAGAGAAGTTTTAAGGAATTTTGATTACCTGTGGTTTGCTTTGTGTTTATTCCCTCTCTTTCCAGACTACTGTAATATAGGCTGAGTTTACACAGTATTTACATGTTTTCTTTTCCTTCACACAAGTCTGATACCTACAATGAAGTACAGCAGAGCACCTTCATAAGTGGTATCAAACACGAGATCAGTGCAATCATTGCTTAAAGCAAAAATGAATGCAGCGTGAATGTTGAGCATGAATGGAAGTCAGACACCTGAGAGATTTTTGACCTGCATGTCACACATCATAAGCTGATTCCTCTTTGTCACGTGGCAGACCAGTCGACCATTCCTCTTATCACATGAACAAGCACAGACCCCGATGTCAGTGTGTACAAAGTGGGTAAACATATTTGGATTATCAACCTGTTTGTTTCGCTGTTTATTTGGTTTGTAGTGATGTTTAAGAGACCGTGTTTCAATGATAATGCTCAATCGTCATGGCTGTGATCTTTGCCTTGTGTTCCTGATGAGGTTTTATTTTATTACCGTTATTTTTTCATTTTCATACCATTTCAGATGAGTGCGCTGCCACGGGGGGCCCTGGGCCACTTGTCTCCATGTATATGTGCCTGTGTGTGTGTGTGTGTGTGTGTGTGTGTGTGTGTGTGTGTGTGTGTGTGTGTGTGTGTGTGTGTGTGTGTGTGTGTGTGTGTGTGTGTGTGTGTGTGTGTGTGTGTGTGTGTGTGTGTGTGTGTGTGTGTGTGTGTGTGTGTGTGTGTGTGTGTGTGTGTGTGTTTGTGTGTGTCTTCTGGTCTGTGTGTTTTTGGAGCACAGAATTAAGGTGTGTTTAAGTGGCTCTAGCTGTTAGCTCAGTTGTCAATGTAACCTGCAAATATCAAGACTGAAAAGGCCTGAATGTAAGTCACTGAATAAGTCCTCAATCAATATATAATTTGATAGCATTGCTTTGCAATGTGTGGGTGACATCAGTGCTCATTGGTGCATTTCTCTGAGTTCCTCAGTCAAATTTTCCTTAATAGTTTAGAAGTCTCATTATTCCTTTCAAAGACAGCATGTGACAATTGTTAATGCCGATCTTTAACCCTGATACTGCATTTAAAATCCTGGTACTGCATTTAAAATCTGTGCAATTTATGTATGGACTGGGACTGTAATATAAACTCTAGTTGACCAACTTGCCTAACTGCATTAATTTATTTTTTTGGCCACTTGAGGGCAGTGCAGCAAACTAAACACCACACTGACACCCTTCTAGATTTGATATGGCAAACTTGGAGAACGATTTAGTAATTATACATCCAGCAACACAAATCATCATTAATTTGAAGGTCATCTTTCAGGCGGTCTCATGAATATTAGTTCAGTTCACCCTACTTGTTGCTCTGTTTTGGTCTCATCCAGTTCCTGGGGGAAATCTCTGGCTCTTGAGTTGCTAAATTCTCCATCATGGTCACTAGGTTGTTGATAGCTGTGTTTGTGTGCCATTTGCTGCTGTGCAGGTAGTTTAGAATGGGTTTATCAGAGCTTTTCACTGAAAAACAACAAACTCCTGCACATCAAATCCACCCTGTTGAGAGAATATTGCAGACCATGAAACCAAATCATTGATAGAGGAGGCTAAATAGCTTCGTAGAGGTGAAAGGAACACCAGAGTCTGGTGTTCCTTTACCCCCTTCACATTACACGGAACCATCTGACCAATTGTTAACAAAAATGATTGATGAAAGCAACTTTAAATGCAAATACACCATAGAATAAATAAAGATTTGGCATGAGATTTACGTATTGATGGAAGATTCTATTGACATATTCAATTGCTTTCTTTACAGAAGCTACTGCCTTAGACATATATATATATATATATATATATATATATATATATATATATATATATATATATATATATATACCTTGTTGACAGCACCACATGTTGTTTAGGGTTTTACCATTAAAACCTATTTTCGTTAATGATGGCATACCTTTCTTAAGTCTATACCTGTTATAGCAGAGTATGGTTGGATTTGTTTAAAACAGCTTTTATTCTCGTAGATCAGTGAACATGTCATTCTTTTCTTTTTTTTAGAGGAGAGCCAAAATGAATATCCTACAGTTCATACTCAGGAACAGTGTGTATCCGTACGTGTGTGTGTGTTTGTCTGAGACAGTATGTGTTTGTCACAATCAATGTGTTTGTGTGTCCTGAGCAGCAGCACTTTGATCAAGCATCCAGCAGGAGGGTGGTGGTGTTGGTGGTGTCCCTGTAACTCAGCTGTTAGATTTAAAGAAAATAATCAACTGACTGTTTTTCATCCATTGCACAGGTTCATCATTGAGAGAAAACATTATATATACACCAGGGCAGGGAATGTAAACACACATTGGGCTAAATATCTCAACTTTATTTTTGATGACTGATAGAGCTACTATAGAGAGAAAGAGAGTGAGTTGTAAAGCCATTGAGAGTTGATCATGTACAGTTAAATGTATTCTAGAGAGTGTACAGTGTGTGTGTGTGTGTGTGTGTGTGTGTGTGTGTGTGTGTGTGTGTGTGTGTGTGTGTGTGTGTGTGTGTGTGTGTGTGTGTGTGTGTGTGTGTATAGATATTCTAACCCTTATGTAGCCTATGTACTGTATGTGCCACAGCGCCTCCTTCTTCAATCATTCCATTAAATCACCAATATCAAGTAGTCCTGCTATCGTTTCGGTCAGTTCAGGTATTGATATAATGTTCATGAATGTTCAGTACAGTTCTTTGGAAACACAGACACACATTTGGTTTCCTCAGAATAGAATTTGACTCGCACACTGTAACATGCAGTATGTGATCTGCAATTCATAATAATAGCCATTAACCTTTTATAGCTCCTGAAAGGTGTTTATTGTAAACCCAGTAACCAGACTGTTCTCTTTTGTTGTGATTGACTGCTCAGGCTTAACACTGCCCAGTGACTGTTCTTCACCAAAATGATGTGGTCTTATATTCTTCACTGTTACAAAGTAGAGGTACTGTTTCATCCGTTTATCTTTGTTGTCATTTCCTCTCTCGTGAGCCTGGCCTGCGTTTGTAATTTTTTTTAAAGAAAATTTTATTTTTCAATTACAGACCTGAAATGACATAATGAAACAGACAAATATTTGAAATATAGGATTGATGCTTAAAGGAATAATTTCACGTCTTGGGAAATATACTTATTCGTATTCTTGCTGAGTGTTAGGTGACTCTTCAGCAAGAAAGCAAATAAGCGCATTTCCCCAAAATGCTTAAATGTTCCTAAAAGGCCCTGCACACCCACAAGTTGTTTGCTCATAAATATGCTTAAGCTGGGCCACTTAAAATTTGTAACAGCCTTTCTAAATAATGTTGATTATGGTGTATAAGCACCGCCTTGTGGTGATCTATGGAATTGCACTTTGTTATATGGGGTGGGGGTGGGGCTAAGTCTAACTAATACACAGAAGTAATGTACAGCATGTCTGAGATCAACTGTTCTCTATCAGTACAGCATCTCAGTGATTTGTAAATAGCCAAAGTCTTCCATTATAATGTTGGTATGACCTTGCTGACAGTGGAGAGGATACACTGATCCTCATGTACAGACCTTTGAAGTGAAGTTTAATTTAAAAAGTACATCATTTATTTGAAAGAAATACAGGATATTGCGTCACCTAAGATATTTTCTTTCGCACCAGCTCAAAAAACAGGAAATTATGGGAGTAAAGGACTTCTTAAAAAAGGATTTTGTAAATTGGGTCTGTTTGTACGATAAATCTCAGCTAAAATGCAGTATGTCCTACGTACAGTATGTCGTAAGTATCAATAATGTTCCCTTATTTTGATGGTGTTGAGGTTTGCTAGTCAGAAACTGTTAAATCTTTACTTCAAATGTTTGATTTTACATTTGATCAAATATATTCAAAGAAATAAAAGTCTAAAGAATAACTGCATTATGTCTCTTTTTTGTCAAAATGGTTAAGACAGAGAAGATGTGTTTTGGAAGCACTTTGTATTTGAATCTGTGGTTTGTCAACTGTGTGCTTGTGATACACCTTTATATACTATCAAGGCTAGGTCAGATTACTTTGAAATGTAGTAAGGTACTGGATAAAAATTACATCACATTTTTCATAATTAGAAACATAATCCATTGAATTAAACATAATAACAATAATACTCTGAATACTTTTGGATTACTGAAAAATCTAAAATTAAATATATTGGACTTTATACTAAAAAAAGTGAGGGTATTTTTCAAAAGTGAGGATCTTTTTAGAAAGTGAGGATATTTTTAAAAAGTGAGGAGATTTTTAAAAAGTGAGGATATTTTACCAAAGTGAGGATATTTTTGAAAAGTGATGATATTTTAAAATAAAGTGAGGATATTTTAAAAAGTGAGGATATTTTACCAAAGTGAGGAAAAAAAGTGAGATATTTTTAAAATATTTTTAAAGAGTCAGTGAGGATATTTTTTAGTGAGGAGATTTTTAAAGAGTCCAAAAGTCAGGATATTTTCAAAAGTTAGGAGATTTTACCAAAGTGAGGATATTTTTAAAAAGTGAGGATATTTTTAGAAAATGAGGATATTTTTAAAAAGTGAGGATATTTTCTACATACTAAACTATGACTTCTTTATGATATTCTTCGACATATCATAATATGAATTTTTTCATGACATTTTTCGACACGTTATAACATGACTTTTTTCCTGAAATGTTTTTGACATGCTATAGTATGACTTTTTTCATGACATTTTTTTGGCATATTATAATATTACCTTTTTCATGACATTTTTCGACATGCTATACTATGACTTATTATTTTTTTTAAATTCAACATGCATACATATACATTTTCTTTGACATGATATACTTTGATTTATTTAGACTTTTTATCTATATGCTATGCTCTGACTTATTTTTTTATTTTTTTTCGACATGCTGTATTATGACTTGTTTAAAAAAAAAAAATCAACATGCATACATATGACTTTTTTTTGACATGCTATACTATATACGATTGTACGATTTTTTTTACTTTTTTCAACATACTATACTATGATCTTTTTTACTTATTTCTACACATTATACTATGACTTTCTTTTACTTTTTTCAACATACTATACTATGACTTTTTTTGTTTTTTCGACAACTTTTTTCGACATAATATGCTATGACTTCTTTTGGCATACTAAACTATTCCTTTTTTAGGACATACTATACTATGACCTTTTCTCAACACACTATACTATTACTTTCTTTTTTCTTTTTTCGACACTATGATATGACTTTTTTTCAACATAATATCCTATGATTTTTTTAAACTTTTTTTAAAACACTATACTATGACTTTTTTCTTTTTTCAACATACTATACTATGATTTCTTTTCTTTTTTCAACACACTATACTATGATTTTTTTCGACATAATATGCTATGATTTCTTTTGGCATACTAAACTATTCCTTTTTTGGACATACCATACTATGACTTTTGTCGACATACTATACTATGACTTTTTTCGAAATAATATGCTATGACTTTTTTTCGACATACTGTACTATGACTTTTTTTCATCATATAAAAAAATAAAGTTATGCTATCAGTCAAATTCACATTTAACTTAGCTTGCATCCATGACAGTGATTATAGAAGTTCTTTCATCTTGATAGTCTGCGTGTGAGTGGTCATCGCTTTAAAGGTGTTTGGTTGGGATCAAAATTAACTTCCATAACTTCCATGGTGGGTATGGTCCAAGCAAGGTGAGCAAAGGGACCTTTTGCCTTTTTTATTTCATGTATGTATGTCAGGACAGGGGGAAAGAGAAGGGATGGAATTTAACCTGGGCTTTTGCCAAGAACCCAGTCTACATGAAGAATATCGCCGTTTAATACGAAGTAACCCTGTTTACTGAAATAGATAAACAAACTTGTGTTTTCTTACCCCTGTCTTAAATGTATACTGACATTACATGGATCACCACAGAGTTTTGTTCAAGTCATTGCCACAAGAGGTCCATGACCAGCCAAACATTTTACTGTTTCGCTCATCCATAAAAACAGTCATACAGGTTTATTTCTACATTGCACCACTTGGGGGAGCAAGAGTGCTTCCTCTAAGGTGGAGGCATCAGCCTTGAAACTAAGTTGTTATTAGATATGACTGGACATGATTTTGAAAAGTGGTGGCAACAGATACTATACCAACTACATGTCTATCCATATATACTTTGATTACATTATTTTCAAAGCATGTTTGATAGAGCAATTTAAACTTAGTCAAAACATGTAGTATAAATAATTTGTTAACAATATGCTTAACATATATCTTTTTCATTTAATATTTCTGTGCTCTTTTTTCAACAAAATGCATTGATGATTTCACTCTCTAACTTCATTTTGGACAGGAAGACATTGTACAGTTCAGTTTCCTTATATACAGCAAAGGATGAGAAAGAATAATCAAGCAACACTTTAATCTGGTGAAACGTCAGTTTTGATATAAAACCAAATATGACTAAACCATAACACATTAAATGTAAAATCAGTCAAATTCACCTTTAACTTGGCTTGCATCCATGAAAGTGATAATAGAAGTTATTTCATCTTGATAGTCTGGCTGAGAGTCATCATGGTAAAATGTGGAGACACCTACTTTATGGTGACACATTAAAAGTTAATTCAGGGTGCTGTTGATGCCCTGACTGCTTTGTAATGCCTGCCCATGCATGATACATTAATATGTGATAAGCAATTGACAACATTAAAAACTGTTAAATGCCATAAGGTACGTGCAGTGATATGCGTTTTTATATGGACTCTTTATCTTTACAGCTAGTTTTTGAAGTCTTATCGACTGTCACGTTAGAAAAAATCCCAAATAACAGACAGAAGCAAACCTTGAAGTAGCAGGGCAGGGCTTCGGCTGTTGAGAAATGGTTTGTCATCTCCGAAATAAAATTCTGATGTCATTCTATTGAGAAAATAATACTTTTTGTTTTCAAAACTAATGTAATGTAAACTAAAAATGTCTGTACACCAGTCCAAACAATTGCTTTTGCTGTTAAGCAATACTAATATCTAAAATACCAATAAATTCATAAACAATGAAAACATTAAGCTCTAATAAAATAATGCCAGTGTAAACAAGCTTCAGTATCACGCAACGCCCAAATATTGCACATACATTCATAAATATCGACATCAACTTTGTGCCTTTGTGTTTATGCATGTGGCTGCATCTGTGTATGTGTGTGTGTAATACATCTGTACACAGCACAGTTAGTAGAAACCCACTGTAGGATAAATTAAATCAGCTGGGGAAAGAATCTCATAACTGAATGAAAGGATGAAACAAGAGGCACCCCCTAATACACACACGTATATGAACAGTACATGTACACACACACACACACACACACACACACACACACACACACACACACACACACACACACACACACACACACACACACACACACACTCACAAAAGCACTTGTGCATAGATCTCTAGTATCTTTGTGCCCCATTTACACAGACACACAGAAATGTTCCAAAACATTTAAAGCATTGTCTTCACACCAAAGTCCACTCTGTCTTAAATGTTGGTCTTGTTCTTCATCACAATGGATAAACAATGGACATGTGTGTGTGTGATTGAGCCTGTTAAGTGTGTTTTAGTCCCACTTAGGCTGGTTTGAACCTCGTTCTTTGGTCCCAGTCTGTGCGGCGCTGAAGTCTTCAGTTTCAATACCGTAGAGGTAGAAGACCTCCAGCAAAGGAATGTAGGGTCCGACTAATACAGATCTCAGATCTGATTTAAGTTACTCAAAAGGGGCACGTCCCTCTCAAACCACAGTCCTCCAATCCGGAGCTTTCGCGTATCATCTTAGGCGTCCCCTGTTTGATCAGACGTCAGCTGCTCCTTGTCGGATACGTCATCGTCAGCTGGTGGCCGTGCTCGGTCAAAGAAACCACACTGAGGGAAAAACATTAGCCCATTAGTGTTATATTGGATAAACAAATTAGCTCAAGGAATGCTAAATGATGTGTATGTACCTTCCACATAGCTAATGTTAATATGGCCAGCACCAGCAGCCCCAGCAGGATGGCCAGGATGATGACCCAGAGTGGAACAGCAAAGGACACATCAGGAGTTCCCCATAACACCAGGGTCCCCATCTACAGGTCACAGATTGATACAGTTAGGTGTCTGTAAATGCTGATACGTGTCCTTTTTTCTCAAACTCAAACACATATTTTCTGTGCCTGCATCTTACCGAGGTGGTGTGTTGAGGAAGGGTGGAGGGCTTGATGCGGTAAGGAAGGGCTGTGACGATGAAGGACACAGTAGAGTTGAGGATGTAGGGGTCGTTACGCCGCTGTAAGACAGGGTAACATTATTATTTGAAGGTGCAATTTGAGCTATCACTTATTTAACATATTATGTTCCTTTGCAAGACATTTCATGGAGTTTAATTTGAACTTTGAACCGTAGCTTTTAATGTAAAATGGACACGAAGTCCCTTGAGTACTCAATACAATTATAATCTGAAAATCTACAATCCTATGACAGGTGAAGACACTGACCTGCAGGAAAGTGTTCGCCCAGAGTCTTGAGCGGATCTTCACCACCGCGCTCTGACCACGATCCAACCGGCCAACGATACATGTGATCCTCAGACAAGAGATATTGGTGCAATTCTGTGGAGAAAAGAACAGAGAGCAGAGAAAGCAAAGACACATTAAACACTTGTGAATTACGGATGAACATTTTGGTTTAGTTTCTTGAGAGATTGTTCATGTATGTGAGGCTCACCAAGGTTTTACCGCTATAACTCTCAGTGGCAGGGCTGGATCGTTTGTGGCGATGAGGAGGACCGCTGGTGTTCCTCAAGAATCCCAATAATTCAGGTGTGTCCTGGAGAGAGGAAATCTGAGAGAGAAACATGAGAGCTGTCAACATTGACTATTTCATTTTTTGCAATTCAGCAATTTTGAAGCAAAAAACAAAGGGATATACTCAGACTTTTGAATTACATACTTTACTGTGACTAAGACCATATCCGTAATGTGGGGGAGACAATAGTAGCTTTTATTTATTTTTTCATTTAATATTAATTTAATTTAGATTTTTTTTTTTTTTTATGAATCATTTAGCCATGAAATGTTGAAACATAACTAATGTCTGTTAAGAGTTACGGCGCCCAAAATGACATCTTACAATTCTATCGTGAGCATCGTTTAAGATTCAATTTACAGTAATTTTGTCTGGACATCAGAAAAATTACTTGAACAATTCAGCAATTATCAAAATAGTAGTTAATACATTTTCCAACAGCTGACAGATTGATTTATTGATTGATCAATACTTTTGGAGAGGCACCTATTCTGTGAAAGGAATTGAGCATGAAGCTCAATGCATTTAAACTTTTGAAATAACACTGTCAGTGTGAGTCAGTCAGTCCAGCCAACACAGGGATAGACGGTGATTGAAAAATGATTGGTATTGGAAAGGACCAAATCAGGAAGAAAACAAAAATACATCTGACCTTTAACCAAACTCATTTTGTTTTCATATATGATTACAGCTTGTAGCGCTTAACTTTCTGACATAATTATATACTTTTTTCAATCACGGCATGTTTTCTTTTTGAATTACTCTACAGATTATATCATAGATATTGGAAACTATGCCATCTCTAATTTGTACTAATAAGCATAATGCTCCACCCCCCATCGCTTTAAGCCAACTGGCAAAGACCATGGAAAGCAGCCAAACAACGGGTACAATTATGTTTTAAATGAGCAGGTATAAATTATGGAGAAATGGATAAATGAATAAGCCGCTAGCAGTATAACAAATAAAAGTCTGAAATTTCAGTGGTTTGATAGAATGCAAGAAAGTGGTGAGGAATACTATGACACATATTTATTTTCACTGCAGGCAATATGTCCATAATTAAATAGTTTGGTATTGAAATGAGTTTTCAAAAATGTTTCTGCATGCATAAGCATGTATATGTTCATATATCAGTGTGTTACCTGAAGGCCAAGTGGGTTGAGGCTGGTGTTCGTCCGACAGCTAATTGGTCCGTCAGATTGAATCTCCATTGCATACAGCAGATTCTCGTCACGGAAACGGGAGGGCCAGCCAACCTGGAGTTCAGCATCCTGAATACTGCTGGGACCAAAGTTATGGAGCTGGAGACGGAGAAAAGGAACAGAAGAAAAAAAAAAACATCACGTTAGAATTGTGATCTCTTCTGTCTTATTAGTAGGTATCAAGTGACTGAGGCTATAATTAGGTTATCATAACTGTGGGATGATGACACAGGCCACCTGTGTTTTAGTGAAGATAATAGTAATGCAGTCTTCAGTCCATTGGGATTGGAATACAAGACAAGTTAAACCTACAGCACCACCTGGCTCATCATTCCACTTTAAATTAAGATGAATGAATTATGAGCTTAAATGAACCATCAATTCAAAAAAATCATGTTTTACCCCAACCTGTATTATTTTTCTCTCTCTCTCTCTCTCCTCTCTTCCCACACACACACACACACACACACACACACACACACACACACACACACACACACACACACACACACACACACACACACACACACACACACACACACACACACACACACACACACACACACACACACAGTCATTAACACTGAAGCAAGTCATCCAAACAGGACATGATCCTGGTGCTGCAGGGCAGGAATTTTGCAAGAGAGAGAAAAAAAAAACTCTGTCCTCTCTAACTATAAGCAGCTGCCAACTGGGAAAAGTACCACAAATGAAAATCATTATCAGCTGCAGGACAGGCCAGACACGGCTGCACTCCAATTCAATGAAGCAGCCGTCCCTTTAAAACAAAAAATAAATCATGTGTGGTGCACAGACGCACACATGCACACACCCCTATTGTAAACCGTCGCCAGTCTGTCTGCCATCCTCCCTCCTTCTATCTATGTGTCTGTACCTCTGTTTGACCTTGTTTCCCCCCCTCAGTGGTCATTACTCATTACACTGTGTCCAGTCTAAGAAAAATCTTCTTTGCCTTCCTTCCTCCTTCTTACTCGCCTTTCTCCCTCCTTCTCTGTTTTCCCCCTTCTCTGTTTTTCCCACCTTCGCAGCAGTAATTACTCCTGAGCTGGAGACCTTTGATCAGCCAGAGCCCAATTATTTATAGAGCTACTGGTTTTACTGTGTGTGTGTTGCTGTCTACCTCAACTTATAGAGCCCCCCTCTTGCTGAAGCCTAATTTACAACTTCCCACACCTATTTTTCTGCTCTTTTCATCTAAACAGTCTGCGACGGAGACCTGCTTTGTGACCAGAAACAACAAAAACAAAACAACCCAGACTTCTTCTTCTTCATCTTGCCATCTCTGAAAACACCTCTACCTTCCTCCTAACATGAAAGTAAGCTACAAAGCTGTGTTTGGATCTAGGACATGCATTTACCTCATAGATGTGTGTTACTTGCGGTCCCACGTCGTCCTCTTTGACAGGCTTCTCTTTGGGTTCCCAGCGTGGGAATGGCAGCACCACCTGAGAGGGATGAGACACCCTGAAGAGAGGAGAAACAGATTAAATAAAATACTCACAAACCATATGAATGTTGACAGTGTTATTGGTCGCTGTCAACATAGTATTTTTCTTCCCCAGCAGTGGCAGAGGGTTGCAGTCTGGTTGTCCCATGCAGGTTGTATCCTTGTAACATGGCTCAGATGGCAAATTTGGTTCAGAAAGCACAATAACTTTGGAACATACCTATTTGATTTGGTGACTCATACTAGATAAAGTTGAAATTTGGAATACATGTTTAGAATGAGACAAAAAAAGACAGGATTTTGGCCCCTTTTTTTCACAGTGGGATTGCACTAGGATGGGCCATGTCTAGTTTATGCAAGAGAAATGGCTACAGAGACCAATTATTATATAAATGTAAATTGTCCTTTAACGGCTACTGTAATTTTTTTTGTGATGGCAGTGTATTGGACTACATTATGGGGTGTTTCTTATTTTTTGTCCTTGATATTTTCTTACTGTACATGAGGGGGCAGGATATTAGAAATACCTCAGAATATAATGCAGGCTAGTTCAACATTATCACTAACTAGGACCTTAATGTTTAAACATATAGTTGAATGAACACAATTGTGTTAATGTCAACAAACTAATAAACAAAAAGGTAACTGCTGCAAAGCCGATTCTACCCCATTTGATGACATCATTCTGAAGTTTTAAAGTAGTCTGACCTAATAGGTTACAATTGTTTACAACCCTCAAATGGTGACCTACTTTTTGCAAGCTAAATGTGCAGCAATTGATCTAGTTTTGCAAAGAGTCACATCCCATGACAAACCTAACCATGTTCTCTTAATTTAGTTCATTTTCAAATTAACAAATGTGATATACAAAAAAATACCAAAATTCAAAATGCTTAATGGACAAAGCTGAGGTGTGAAAATTTCACAATACAAACTCAGGAACTCGTATGTCCTCGTATCTCATCCCAGGTCCACCATTGTTTGTATGTGCAGCTAAACACAACCAAACAAAGCCATGGAAGACTTCAAGCTTTGAAGTGTGTGTGTGTGTGTGTGTGTGTGTGTGTGTGTGTGTGTGTGTGTGTGTGTGTGTGTGTGTGTGTGTGTGTGTGTGTGTGTGTGTGTGTGTGTGTGTGTGTGTGTATCAGTGGGCATATGGGCATCTATGAACATGTCAAAGGCTCTCAAGTATCCCATGTGCACATGATTAGGTCACATTTATTTCTAGAAATGTGTTTTCATGCTGTTTTCCATGTGTATATAAACATGCTCTGCAAATACCAAACATTATAAAAGGGGCAGTAATATCCTTCAAACACAAAAAAAATGTAGACTGAAACCAGATCAAGTGTAACTTTATGAAACTGACACAGCAACAAATAAGGTTGTCACTATGTTTTGGAGAAGACGCCCCGCTCTCACATGCAAAGATGCTTGACTCACCCACGTAAATGGAGTTGAGCTTTGGCAATGATGGACAGATTCAAACTGACTGGGTTGCTGTCGGAGTTATCTTTGTTGGAGCTGTGGAGAGATTCACAAAGACTTTAAATACAAATCTATAACAAAACACATCACGATGATTTTGTCCTACATTCCCTCCATATCAATTTGCATATCACAGAAGGCTATAGTACAAAATGTATGAAAGCAAAATCTCATAATAAAGCTGTGTATTTATGACTCAAAGAAGAATTTCCCTGGTGGTGGGCTTGGCTAACATTTAACCGTCTGTGTCTAGTGATGTGATGTCTGGAAATCAATTCAATGAAGCAAACAGTGGACATGTTGTGTAGAGCTTGTCCTCTCTCTGGAGTTCCTCTGGGCCATCTGTCTTCCTCTGTCTTAGCGGTTAGTTTCATCAAACCACAGTGACGAGATCAGGACAGACAGAACTTATTTACATGGCTCAGAAGAAACACAAACAGCTCTTTGTGTGTGTGTGTGTGTGTGTGTGTGTGTGTGTGTGTGTGTGTGTGTGTGTGTGTGTGTGTGTGTGTGTGTGTGTGTGTGTGTGTGTGTGTGTGTGTGATGTTGGGGGTATGCGTGAGAGTTGGTGGGCGTGTCACCTGTGGATCTGTAGCTCAAAGCTGATCTTGTGTCCTGCATCGTCCAGCCTTTGGACAGAAAACCTCAAACCAACAGACAGCTGGGGGAGAGGGCGGAGAAAACGCAAAAAAAGAGAGAATGTATAAAAAACATGTGATAACAGAAAGAGAAGGTCAGTTAAAGACAAATTACTGAGAGGAAAGAAACACATTTGATGTACAGATGCACAATAAGATGCATCTGTACATCAAAGGCCATATAAAATGACCAGTAATAGACTGTAAAAATCCGTTTGCTACAACCCCCTTTGTAATTACATTGGTTCTGGGTGTGTGTTTGTGTGTGTGTGTGTGCACGCACAAGTGTAGACAACAGAATCATTCTTAAATCTGAGAATATCCAGACTACAGACACTTAAAGCTACATTTCTCCACAGTTTAAATCGTGTCCTCTAGGCTAACTCAAAACACGTGGAGGACTAAGTTCATCATCAACTGTAAAACCACAGTGTGTGTGTACGTGCTTGTTGCCGTGTGACAGTGTGGATGGGGATGAGCATGTGTGTGTGTGAGCTCTACTGAAAAACAGATCAAACACATGGTCCAGAGATGGAAATGACAGCATGCAGACTCGCACTAACACTTCACGGGGCAGGCCTGTGGAGGTGGGTGGTGTGCGGGACAACAAAGTCAGGCAGGAAAGATCTTAAGAGACACCAAATGAGGATGAGTCGTTCAGAGAGAAGACGTCACAATCAGCTATGATGATACTCCAGAAGGAGAACAGCCCAACAACAGTCTGCACAGGTCAACTTAGTCTCTTAAAATGCGTCCTTTAAGCTTCACACCCCGCTTGAAAGGTGGCTGTTAATAGTGTGTTGTTTTATCCTTTAGAGAGCTCACTAGCTGGTCAGCTTCAATTTATGTTGGTTACAATGGATTGTACATTTTCATGGTGGAGAAAAAATATCAAAACATCCACAGAAACTTTAGTGTTGTCAGATTGCCTGCTGTATTTTTTTTCGAAAGAATTATGTTTTCTCCACAACATGGCTAAATGCACTGCTTCTGTGTTGGGTTATTGGCCTCCTTCAAACTATAAAGCTTTGCCACAAGCATTATATTTAGCGACATTTTGGCAAAAACAATAATTTTTTTGTAACAATACTGAGAGAGGTGGTTTATGCTGCAGCAGTAGTTTAAGAACCTCCTGAGGTCTTCATAATGCCTTTTTTACAAAGTCCCAATTAAAATCTTTTTCAACAAACAAGAATTTAACCTCTGCGAAAAAAGGGTGAAAATTACAAACATTTTAACAGCCACCTACAGGGGTTGTTTGATACTCTAAAACATTTTAGATA